>NC_136063.1:1306459823-1306462323 GCF_964261635.1 Lissotriton helveticus
ATACGTAACTTGCCTTATATGTCAAGATAGACTGTCCAGAGGAACCGAGAAAAAATACAGTTTCGGAAACTACACAATGCATCGCCATATGACTAGGTGGCATCCTAACAACTACAGTGCTGCACAGTTTCGGAACGACCTAGATAATCTCCCTATTATGGCCAGAAGATCTGTTGTACCGGAAGTAACGGGACCAGAGGGCAGGGAGATGGTGCCAAATATACAAATGAAATTTGGTGAAGTAAAACACACCTGCGTATTTTGCGATGGATTCATTTCCTACGGAGAAAAAAGCATCACTCTGATCAACAGAGCTATTGACTATCATATGCAAGTTTGTACGAAACGCCCAAAATAATAAATACTTCTTTTTTTGTTTTGTTGCTCCTGTTGAGCCCTTTACAATGAATCGTTTTCATTGCCCCCTCCAAGAAAAACCCAAAAAAATATAAAACTTCAGAAAAATTCAAAAAAAGTAAAAAAATGTTCCGAAAAATAATAAAAAAAATATAAAACAACAAAAACAATAAAAAAAAAAGTTCTTTTCAGAACTACCTCCCCGTTATTAAAAAATTGGTACAATATTTGGAACTGTGCCAACCTCTATTTCTCTTAGTTCGCTTCCCAGTTCGCTCGCCGGTACGCGAACTAGAAGCGAACCAAAAACAGTAAGTATAAGGGAAGGAAACAGACACTTATGTTAAAAGAAAGACAGCTATAGGGGAGTAAACTAGAGATACTATTACCCGTAATCCACTGCTGATGATGTCACATATTACATCATTCATGACATGCTCAGTGACATCATCAGCAGAGGATTGCGGGTTTTTTGGCAACGTGCCTTATCCACGGTTTAATAACGCTGCCTTTTGCTTTATATAAGTTTTCAAATTGTATGAAATATATACCAATAGGTCGTTATGAACCTTTAGGTAGTGCTTTTCTTCATGAGGTCTGGTCGCTTCCATACACATACAGATGTTTCAAAGATGATCAAGAAGTTTATCTGAATGGAGAGGAATGCACTGAGACGCCAGATCATTCACTAATGTGTAGGCACATACAGTTACACGGTTCATGCAACAAACACCGACCAAATATGGCTTGCGTGTTGCAAGGCACGCCAGTTCCTGCTATCATCCCCACGTTCAAGTTGTTGGAAAATGGTAGTTATTTGATGCTCAATAATGAAGATTGTTCTGAGTTAATTGAAAAGGGTCTGCACATCTGTACGGGTGTTCGCTATGTGAAGCACGAAAGTTTCACGGGCCGAACTCAAGGCCACCTCTCTCTGAGACAAAAGAGCTCTTATTCTTGCCATGCCGTTGAAATCTGTCCCAAGGTTGGTATTTGTGGCCAGATTGAAAACTCCCTATGTTCATGTGTGGGAGGAAATAGAACATTTCTGCAGCAAATAACCCGTTCACTTACTGTTACGATAAAAGGAATACTTTTAATTCAGATTTGCCTTTCAATTTCAGCAAGATGGTTCCGACTATCTTTAACGCATCCTCCACAAAGACCCTGGCGCACTTTTTTAAAGTTGTTACCAGTGGTCTCGTGACTTCATTTGAGAAAATCTTTGGAGTCATCCCTGCTTCCTTTCATTCTATTTTCTCCACTCCGGTTCGTCGATTGGCATTTTTACTTGCATTACCAGCGGACGCTCTTGTGCTTTTTTACATTTTTAAATATGGATGTCCCTCCTATGCAACCTCCCACCCTGCAGCTGCTGACACTGTTCCGCAATCGCATGCTAGAATATTATGGCACAATGCCGTTGGCGATATTAAGCACGGCATATGGATTATCTTTTCGATTCTCCTACTTCACCTGTGTCCAGCCTGTATTTCACTGCCTGACCTGTGATTTCGATTGGGCCATTGATTTGTGTCTCTGCGGACCGGTTTCTCCTGACGTCGACTTTAATCAGCTGATGACTCCTATCATTACTCACGAGTTGGTTTGTCCTGGCGAAAGGATTATGGCTGTGGCATTGATGCATGGACTACTTGGTCCCTGGAATTTACTGGCGGCAGCACAGTCTTTCTTGGAACAGAGCTTTCTTGAAAACCCACCGAGCTGTCCTCTGATGGTGATAGAGGATCCGGTGCTGGGAGAGCACGTATGTTCTTTTCCGCTTTTAAATTGGATGGCTGAACTGTTTTCGGATGAAGACGGTGACTTCCTATTGGAGGCTGTTGCAGCTTATTTTGCATACACAGTTATGTCATAGACCTTTTTCATGTTTGATATGCTGAGTACTAGCATTTCATTGACAATTCATTGACTTATTTGTCAAGTTTTTATTATTTACCTTGCCTATTGGCTTAAGACTCGATAAAGTACTTGGCTGTTTTATTTTTCTTTAGCATTAAATTTTCCTAGTTTTTAATGCTTTACCTTGCGGACCGTCCACATATAAACTTGCAATCTGCTCTCATGAGATGGCACTTCTATTATCTTATTCAGTTCGTTTCCGGATCATGGGGAGGTGTCA